>NC_055664.1:25669781-25677281 GCF_017976325.1 Chelmon rostratus | reverse complement strand
CTGTCACACACATTACACAGCTGGACCGGTGCAGACTCACATAGGAACAAATGAAAAGCGTGATCAGCCTCGTTTACTGAAACCTCTTTCTTCTGTCTAAGCAGGAATTGAACTTATGGCTCTTATTTATGTTGCAGTCATTCAGTCAGATGATTAGATTAGATCACATGAATCATTGATGATCCTTGTGGGAAAACAGGGGTTTTCTGGGATGTAATTGTGAAGGAAGCAAGAATAGATTTAAGAAAAGGTGGAAAATGCCAAGAGCAGCAATCACAAACCACTAATGAACATAATAACTAAGTATACAGCATAACTGTATAAGAAATTATGGTAGTTATGAGATTTGAAAATATTATTTATCTGGAAATTCAGTTCAAAAACATCAGAATCACATTAACATGCAACAAAACTCTGATTAGAGGTTAATAATCTCTCTGATGTTGTGCCTGTTGACCTTTAACCTGCACAACCTGAAAAAATATCACTAATCTGAAGCATTTATATGACCCAACAAATCAAAAGATTAATCTGAAATAAGATTATCCTTCCTCATATTACTGCCCAACTCTAACTAAGACCCAATCAGACAATTTGATGTTCGGTTACTTCAGTGGTTAAATGCTGCAAAATCATTAAACCCGAAATATTGAAACTATTCATGGAAACAAACTCACTCTGACAAACTAGCTGACAGAAGCGTTCGTGTTGGAAATGACTTTTCCACATCTCGAACAGACGTGGACGTGGATCAAGTGAATCACTGCAGAATGTATTTAACAGCTTCAAACACGAGTCCAGGTGCTTCTGAGCCGAGTGTCCCGTCGGGCTGGAGGCCTCAGTGAAGCCTGGGAGCAGCAGGGGCACCCTCACCCAGAGAGACGCACCTCAGCCGGGCACGACGGACACAGGAAGAGTCCTAACAATGACGCTGCAGTTTGAGAGGCTGCAGGGCGCCATGATGCTATGAGTGGCAGGTGGAATTTCGCCTCTCTCTCTCTCTCTCTCTCTCTCTCTCTCTCTCACACACACACACACACACATAGCTGGGTTCTCACTTCAGTCCTGCACAGGGAGGCTACATGTTTCTTTCCTATCATCTTCTCACTTACATCAGTCTCTTCTCTCATCACAAACAACAAAAAAAGCTGCCCATGCTTGTTATTCCAGGCGGGATCCTCTCCAGTATGCCATCATTGTTTGTTGTTGTGTTTGTTTTGTGCTTTTTTGGAGTCTGCCTCAGACCGGACTAAGATGGCTCCAAACCGACATTTGCTGTTGTTGCAGTTTTGACAAAAAAAAAAAAAAAAAAAAAAATTCTGCTCTTGCTTTGCTCCCATTGCTGGTGATTTGGGAATTATTCAGCTTATTGTAGCCGTGGATACGAGCAGCTGCTAAATGCTCAAGATGCGAAAATGAAAAAAACAAACAAAAAACACCAAATAATAGAAAAACAATTCTGTCAGCGCAGTGAAGGAAGCGCTGTGTTTGTTACACCGGGACAAAATGTGAAAGGCACGCTCAGGTTCGTTCCGTCATCAGAGACTTCTCCCGCTCGGCTGTGAGCTTGTGCCCTGCAGGTAGCTGCTAATCTGTCTGTGTGGATCTAATGTTAAAGGATAAGATTAATGGATGTGAATCCAAGTGAATCACATTCATCACAACAGTTCTCAGCCCGCAGGGGGGGTTGATTTATGGAGTGAGAAGAAGAATAAATAGATCAAATTAATGTGCAGGGTCTAAATACTGCTACTATATTAAATATATTTAATTAGATACTAAAAATGTTCCTTGTTATCATATGAAGTGCGTCTATTTGACAAGTCCACACTTTTGAGCTAATTTTTCTTTAGATTTTCTATTGGTTAAATTCAAGTTTCCATAGACGCCTTGCCAATTAGAGCATCTTTGTGCAATCATCTTTCTTCATGTTAACTACCCAGTTCCCCTTTGTGTTAATTCCAAACAAGCAGCTATAAAAACACAACAGTTTCTGCTTTGCAGATGATTTTTTCCCCAAAGAAAGACCGATGATACACAAGACTCCTAATATGAAAGCTTTCATGAGCTGAGCTGATCAATGCTGTGTTCAGCTAAAAAGTTAAAAACAGTGAATGAGTCCATTAAAAGTCATATTTAGTACTCTGGTAACTATTCCAGTGCTTTATGAAGATGAGGATGATGTCATGTCTACTGTCCTCTGTCGTGAGGAAACAACCACAAATGTTTTCTTACGTCCAGGATCATCTCAGCAACACACACACGCACACACACACAGACCCGCAGTGGTGATCAATGGGTGTGTGTGTTTGTAAGTGAGTGTGTGTGCGCTGTGGGAGTGATGAGAGGCAGTGAAAGTGTTTGACAGGGTTTACGACAGTCGTATTTCACTGGCAGACTGCATTATCCAACCACTTCACAAGGACGCGTGCACACACACACACACACACACAAACACACACACATGCACACACACACACACACGCACACACACACGCACAGGCAGATTATCAGATAGAAAGATTAACATAAACACACACACACAAACTGACAAATAAGCAAGAGGTCAGAATCTTGCATACAGATGCACACACACACACACGCACACACACACACACACACACACACACACACACTCAGTGCAGCATTGATCTGCGGGCTGGCCAGCCATATTCCTGCTGTTCTATTTACGATTGGCCTCACTGGGACCCTCAGCACTCCCTTATTAAAAGTCTAAACACAAAGACAGCAAATGGAGAGAGAGAGAGAGAGAGAGAGAGCACTGAGGTGAAGGGAAATCAATATGATCAACAACTTCTTTTTTAATGATCTTTTCTGCTGTTTTGAATCCTGCAGAGCATAGACAGAGACAGAATTACAGGCAAGGTAGGAAGAAAAAATGCAGAAAGCAGAGTTACAGTTAAGAGAAAAGGGAAATGCAGACACCATTAAAGCCGGTGGGTGCGTCCTGACTGCCGGCCTCTCTGTGTGGCAGATGTGATATAGATCGATTAGTCATGCCTGTCTGCAGGCAGCAGGGACTGACCGTAGACTGTATACATTAAAGACCCTCGGGTCTGAAGCAAATGCAAAAGTGCTTTAAACCTGCATTATTTCTAATGACCAGCAGGGGGGCGACTCAGTTGGTTGCAAAATTGCTGATTGCATAGAGGTCTACGGGAAAATGCAATTACTTCTCACTTGATTTATCACGTCGGTAAACCTTTTCCCCATGAGTTTATGGTCTCAACAGCTAGTTTAAAATCCTCATCAATATAGCATGATGTTCATTTTGTAAATTATGGTCACCAATGGTCAATTATGTTATCCATGTAATGCAACATACATCATATATGATTACAAGTAAATACAGGTATGTACAGTGAAGTACAGTACCCTAGTTGTGCTTTCTGTGCCTCCCCATGCATCAAAGTTCAGTGGTTTGAGTCTGACTTTGAGGTGGTTGACAGAGCTGTATGTCAGTGTGGTCTTAACGCTGCTCAGGCTGAGGGGTCTCATTCTGCATGAGTTCATGTTGGAGAACATCAGTAACCCTGCCAGGGTTCAGGGTTCAGCTCCCACCGGAGCCTCCGAACACAGAAACACACTCAGGGAGGCACTTTAGAGGGAAGCATGAGCTCGCACCGCTTTTAATTTGACCTTTTCAACTGCAGAGCTTCTCTACTCCAAACTGTGTGTCTGTTTGAGGAGGAAACAATTCATCACTCCAGGCTGTCATTCAGTCTTCCAAAAATGGATCAGATATTTCATTATGGGATATGAGCATACTTCAAGGTCTTGGTGACCTGCAGCAAACAAAGACACGTCCGATTTGATTGCACAAAGCAAAACCAATTCTATTTAATCAAGTGGTATTACATGTGCATAAAATGAGCAAGTTGTATTGCCTCATTTTTATTTGCTTGATCATATAAAAGATAATAATAAGCTTGCTCACTGCACCAGATAATACCAGCACCTAACTGCTTACTTTCCTTTGAAATGAACCTAATGGTGATTTTCTTTTGCTACTGATCTTTTGATTTGATAAAAGCTGCTGTCATCAGTATCAAACATATCTCATCGTGGATCAACAGACCAACCTCCTCTTAAAAAGCTGCTGCTGTTGGACAAACCTGAACAACATTCCTGCCTCTTCTGGAGGCCTGCGAGTGTGATGGAAGTGTTATAGCTGCAGTCTGAGTGCTGGGATACGATGGTCTGTCTGTCAGCCTGCGTGGCACTGACTGGTACTGAGGCATTACTCAGACGGTCTGCCTGCTGGCTGACGTCACGCACACAAACAAATACGAAAAAGCTGCTGTTATCAGCGTTTCAAAGCTGTTCTTCATCTTCAGCTCGCTTCTTTTACATTCTATGCATTCAGCAATGAAATAACACCACGTCTAAAATAACAAGTATTCATTTATTAGAGATCTGAAACAACAAGCTGATTTATTTAGAATTTTAGTAACAGTATAGCAGGTTTTAGTTTTACAGCTTTCAATGTCAAAGAAAAAGATGATGAATAATTAGCTGTCCAGGAGTGCGAGGTGTGCCTCCATGCAGGCTAAACACTCCCGCTGACAGTCTTTTTCTGATTAGATATTATTAACATCATGACACACACACACACACACACACACTGAGGGGTTTACATTTTGGCTGAGCCCTGATCAGCTGTGACGCTCGAGCTCAGACAGACTGGAGACACTTTATAACTGGCATCAATTTGCCACAATAATTTGACAAATTCAGACGGAACCAAAGCAGAAATTGAATTTAGCTGAAATCATCTGGTTACGACCAACAAACTGCAGACATTTGTAATGAATAAGTCGCTTAATGAAGAGGGGAGATGGCAAAACAGGAAATTCATTACAGTTTCATATGTGTGTGGATGATATATAATATTGCAGTTTTCCATCTCTCAGTCTGAGAGCTTAGAGCTGCATAAGAGGCTTAGGGCGCTGAAATCAGTGATGTTGATAAAGGCTGGGGGCAGTGTGTGTGTGTGTGTGTGTTTGTGTGTGTGTGAGTCAGGTGTGTGTTAGTATGTTAGTTCATTTGGCCTGTTGTGACAGATGTGTGCTGCTTGTGTGTGTGTGCAGATGGGATATTAAATACTGAAAACTGCAATCATGGCGTGGGATTAGAGACAAAGCTCTAAAATGGTGGAACACTGTGACAGAGTACAGACAGAAGAGACGGGGAGACAGACTGTGGAGGAAGGAAAAGAGCAAAAGAGGGACAATGAACCATCGGTAGAGTCTGACACAGAGACGCAGTCACAAGTCATCACACAGAAATTTAAAAAGAGTCAGTTTTTAGCCTCAACATTATCAGTTTCCCATACAGTCTATGGCCAAAAGTATGTGGACAAGAATCATACATGTGTAGCATTTGATTGTCTGTATACTTTTGGCCATATACTTTATTACTCTGTCATGTGATGGACTAATAATCAGTATCGAGTTCAATTATTTCCACATGACTCAGTGGCGCTGCAGTGTTTTCTTAGCTGCTAATGAGAAACTAATCGGCTCCGGCTGAACGTGAGTCAGATCAGAACATGTGACCCTCGTCCTTCAGGGCGTCTCATTAACGAGCAGATTCAGTTTAAATTGGGCTTACTGAAGTGGGTTATATGTGTTGGAGGAGACGCCGCTGCAGGAATGTGTCCTGCTCTGTACACGAGGCCAAATCGATATTAAAATTGCCTGCACACGCAGAAAAAAGCACACATACATTGTCTCGACTCTGCTAATGATGATGGCATGTCTCTTTGCGTCAGATCACAGCAGAACATTTTCTCTTTGTTGCATTTCTGTATTTGCTTTGAATAAGATTCATGTTGCAGTGCAGGAAGTGAAGTTTTATATGACTCATGATTTCACAACGGACACTTTTACTGGATGTTTTGGCAACTTGTCATCCGATGAGGTCAGACGATGAGGTCAGAAAGCTACAAAACACATTTAGTTCCAGTTTGTTTTAGCTCCAGAGCTGCACTTTCAAGGCTTAATGACTATTACCTCAAGTTTTTGGTTGGATTTGCATTGAAAAATAGACAATTTTCACACGCTACCAGTGCAAATCAGGTATTTGTTTAGCTTTAATCAGATTTTCTTTAATTATGTAATATTCAAAATAAATAGTGACAAATTCCAGGCCTTGTTTTTTCCTCCTAATTCTTTTCAAAATAAACCCTAATTATTTTAACTTAGCTCTCAGTGCATGAGGAACTGAATGAGGATATTTGCCTCTTTATATTCCCTGTAACTGGTCCAGAAATGGCGTCACCTGAATTCTCACCTGAACAGACAAATTAACAGAAGGTCAGATAAACAGCTCTGAACATGCTGGTGTGAAGAAATCCTTAAAAAGTGTTTTGGACGGAACATTACTGCTGAAACAAATTCCACTTCCAGTGTAACGTGTACAAATACACAGCAGACTGTGCCTCCATCTCTGCTCTCCAGCATCAGCAACAGTATGTAAGAACTCTGGCTAACACTCAATTATCCCAGCGCCTGTGTGCTGTAACGCTGAGCCGGACAGCTCTGAAACTCAACTGCAGCCATAAAACTGCAACAGGACAGAAGACGGAAACTTTGACGACATCGATACTGATTCATTTCCAGCTCTTAGTTTGTCTTCATGGTTTTGCCTCTGTGTCCGACCAGAGGTCAATACCTCAGTGGCGAGAAGGAGCGGAGGGAAGTGGGTCGATTCTAATTATAAAACAGGTGTCATGAATGAATATTTTATGTGCACCGGCAGTGGCTGCGTTTGTTCTGTTTGCAAACTGATGAACCAGTGGATGCAGCTGTTGCGCAAGTTTCACTATTACTGCTGCTTGCTGAGCAAATGCTGCACTTAAAACCCAAAAAATCGAAATGATTTCTTTTCGTGAAATATTACAAATAGCAGTGAGAGTTCGAGCCTCTTTTACAGGCATTTTATTTCATTCTGCTGTTTACCCTCAAATAAATTATGACCTGCAAAGATACATAAACAAAGTTACATTCAAGACCTATTAATGCACGAAAATTTAAGACTAATTTTACTAAAAAAAACTAAGTCATGAGAGCGTCTGGAGAAAAAGCACAGCAGGAAGAAAAAATTAAAAACAAAAATCAGTTGATAAAAGTTAAGACCTAAGAGAATATAGTGAAGGTTCAATTTGATATTTGAACATAAACCACTTTATGAGCATCTGCAGACACCAGAATAAATACAGGACAGAGGAGTAAGGGCTCATATTGTAAGACTACGTCAGGATAACGATGTAGCCACACGTTTAGAATGCTTTTTTGCATGTAGTCAATGCTGTTATAGTTAATTAACTGATGAGTCAGTGTCACCTGAGCCACTGAAACCTGTTAAATGAACAGTTCAACATTTTGGGAAAAACATCCTGAATCCAACTCTGAGTATTTCCCGACATGAATAATTCCTTTGTCTGTGATATTCAGTGATGGTTCAGTTTGTTAACAT